>NW_026933401.1:0-5626 GCF_032062105.1 Saccostrea cuccullata
TTTAGATTAAGGGCAGATCACTCTAACTGCAGAAAAATACCTTAGAATCAGAACCCTTAAGTGTGCAGTGTAGAGAGGGTTCTTAAAATAACAAACTTGCGAAAAAAGAAAATGAAAGTGTGAAAATGTGCTCTTGTGTTATCCATATAAAATAAAAGTTTTGTTGCAGATTCCTGGTAAAGGTTCAGTGTTCTGAATAAAGACTCGATCTATTAACTATTAAGCAATCAAGAGAATACTCTATACTTTATAAGTAATAATATGCTAATGCTAGGTAAAATCGTATTATTGGTGTTACCAGCACTTCTATTTGCAACAATCCAATACTGAACTGATTATTTTTAGCTCAGAAAAGCGCTACAGAATACATGTATACACTGCACCATGCTTCCATGTTCTTTTTTTTACAGCCCTCAAATAAATCCTAATAATTTAAAAAATGACAGTGAAATTAATTTATACTATGATCTTTCGTCAAATAAACAATGTGAAAATATATTGGGGAATTTTTTTTATGAATTTGCAACAAGATTATTTAATTGAACTTTTGACAAAAAAAAACAAAAATAAAAATTTACGTTCATCCCGAAATTCCGAAAGCCGTCACCTAGTCCCAAAGGAAAACTTTCAGCGACAGGAGTTTAAGCACCATCAGTAAAAAATTCGATTGATTGATTGATTTTATACTGTGTAACGTCCCTCTCCAGAATATTTCACTGATATGGAGACGTCACCATTGCCGGTGAAGGGCTGCAAATTTAGGCCTATGCTTGGAACTTACGGCCTTTGAGCAGGGAGGGATCTTTATCGTGCCACACCTGCTGTGACACGGGGCCTCGGTTTATACAGTCTCATCCAAAGGACCGCCCCATTTAGTCGCCTTTTACGACAGGCAAGGGGGTACTGAGGACCTATTCTAACCTGGATCCCCACGGGGCGTCAAAAATTCGAAATAAACTGTCTTTTTTACTGAGACAATCACAATCTATTGATATTTTCAAAAACAGCTTAAACATTTACTTCTTTGAAGACTTTAATGCTTTATTTAAATTATTACTTGCCATGTATCTATTTATGTTAGTATATATTAATTGTTATGTGTAAATATCTTTTACAGTATTACTCTACAACGCCCTTGAATACGTTCGTGTAATAATAAGGGTTTAAAATTTAAAAAATCAGTTTCAGTTTCAGACTTAACAAAGTTCAACTTGATACACAACAAATGGAATTTCGAGTGTTGCAGGAAGAATCAAAAACAGATCGCAAGATTCTACTTTATTTTCAACAGAAAAATGATTTAAGATTCAAGAGTGCTAATTTATAAGCGAAATCCACTGAAGGTTACCAGTGGGGCATCACTGTGTGTAGCGTAAGCACCTCCATTATGTCTCCTAACCCAGACTCTGTCTCCAACACTTAAATGTAATATAGCAAGATTTGTCCCTGTTTGATACGAGTGTGAACCGGAAGTGGAATAGGACATCGTTCTCACTTTACTGCACACCGTTTAACACAATATCTAAATATAGATCAACGTTCGAATCTGAAATCACAGCAACATAGAAGACAAAAGTCCCTGTCACGGGGGAGGTAAACACGCCGGAGTAAGTGCTGTAGCCGCCCCCGTTAGAGTAAATCAATCTGTTGAACAATAAGGGAGATCCTGACCACACATTGCTAGTGGTTGCACCTGCTGTAAAACCGACATGGTTTCGAATTTCTGAAATGAGAATAATGAAATGATAAGAATTGCAACTGAAAGTAATGAACTTTGTTAGCCGAAATTAAATTTTTAACGAAAATATTTTTTCTGACATGAATACCTTTTGAAATCATTCACTCTTCAATACTTTGTTAAGGAATGTCAAGAGAGCTAATACTTATTTCCTTTTACTGTATAAATAGATATCACCTACCTCGGATATTTGATTCCAAATTGCTGATAGAATTTACAATGTTGTGTGTTACTAAGTTTCCGTTACGAATGTCTGATATTAGATTGTTGATGAATAAACATTTACGTTAACTGACACAAGTTACGTAAGAACTGTCTTAAGATGTTGCATGATCAATTCAAATTTCAAGTTTTCGTCATTTTTTGAAGTATCTTGTAAACGACCTTTGTCAAGTTACTATCCTTGCACAATTTATCATCGTTGAATTATGATTCATCGCTGTATGCTTATGTATTAAATATACATCTATATTCTTCAATCAGAAAACCACAAGTTTTCTGCTGTTAGCAAATTTAAAATAACTTCCGCAAAAGCAAACGTCTCTCCTTTGAGTTTGAGGGGATTTTTTTATTATCCATTCACCGTACTTTTTAGTGCTTTTACCAGCGTAGACAGTAATCCTTGAAATTTTTATTTGAACCTCAATATTTGCAAATGATCTATGTGTATGGATGTTACAAAATATTGTCTCATTTGATGTATTATCGACGTAAAGATTCTAGTCTTTAAATAGCAAAAAAAAAAAAAATAAATAAATAAATAAAAATAAAAATAAAAAAAATTGAAGACTGTAAACCTATAGGGTTTAGCACAGACATATTGTTTGAACATAAAGAGTTGTCATTGGCTTACAAGACGCTTCTCCAATAAATCATATAAGGTGCTCTCTTAGCTTGTTTACATTCTTTTTCTTTTTTCTTTCTTTTCTTTTTTTTTTGGTAACCTGGATGTCACAAAGTGGTCATTTTGTGTTTGATGACGTTACTATCACTTTGAAAAATATCACTGGCCTGTAAAACGAGTCAGTTTACGGTATTTGTGGCTATAGTCATTTAGGAATATAAGAATCTTCAATACCAGAAGTATCTAAAATCCTATGAACACCTGTACATGTAGATGTCATATAAGCTTACAGATAAAGCCAGCAGGCCATTGATAACTTGACTGATTTCTTTTTTAGTCGGGAGAGACCAGGGGCAATTCCGTTCCAGTTCCAACTTGGGGTTGGACAAGTCATTCAAGGATGGGAAAAAGGTCTATTGGACATGTGTGCAGGGGAGAAGCGAAAGTTATCCGTTCCCTCCAGATTGGCCTATGGGGAACACGGCTCAGGTAACAACTTTTGTCAATTGTTGCATGTTCTGTAAACTTTTCACTCCTACTGAAACTGAATATGCAAATCCTATCCTATATATCAGGTAAAACTTTATCATTTGGAGCTCTAGTGTTGTAAGAATGCAGGCGCCGGAACATAGATCAATGCCTCTCTCTCTAAAAAAAAATGCTGATTGTTAAATTTACGCACACTTTGAAACAAGACACACACGGTGTAATCTTCGCCAATACGTAACTCTGCTCTATTTATCAAATGACCGAGGTTATCTGAATATCTTTCATTCCATCAAATCAATGCGTTGTATGCTATCCGTCATGCATCATTCATAGCACATTACAATGAGATTTCAATATAATTAACGTGCACCTGTCAACCTTTGTAATCTTCGTAGAGTAGTAACTGTGCAAAGGAAGCATTGCTAAGGTCGTTACTAACTCGTTTGTCTATTTTTGGCTGGAATGTCTATATTGTTATTAGCTTTAAAAACTTAAGATTGAAGTTTTTCTGTTTTAAGGGCGTTGAATATATAGGCGGTCAAGACCACAAATGGATATGCATCTACACTTTTTAATGTGTATTTGAAACTAATCTAGCATTGTATGCAGCTTACACCATCTGCAGCTTCCAATATGTTAGCAAATTGCTTCTTTTATCATTTACTGACAATTACCGTTCCCCAGTGTGTACAAGCCTAATTACAACGACTTAAATCAATTTACAATAAAATATTAAAAATTGAACGAAGATACAAGATCTCCCCGGGGACAGTTCGATTTTACTCTACTAATTTACTAATTTGTCCGCACTTTTCTTTCTGACCTTTGAACGTAGTAACGTACTATGGTGTACAATTTTCATCTTTTTCAGGATTGGTTTAAAAATACTTGTATTTTACAGCATATGTTTCAGAACTTTTCAATATGATTTAATTCGATTTATGAATAGTTGTAATCATAAAAACATAACAGTGTTTTAAATTTTAAGTAATTAATTAATTAATTTGATTGATTAATAAATTATCTTCAGCACCAATCATCGCCCCCAATTCTGATTTGGTGTTTGAGGTAGAGCTGATCCAGATCCATGACGGACCAAAGCCACCAAACGTATTCAAACTCATAGACATCGACAGTGACAACCACTTGACCAAGGATGAAGTAAGTATCAGACTCGGGACGTGCTGAAGTTATAAACGTTTCTTGACCATTGGTCCACTCTATCCAGACACGTAGTTTCAGGACTAGATAGATTGCGAAAGAAATTGGAAGAACTCCATCCCTCTATTCCAAATAAGATGTTCAAGTTTACACCCTTTTTTCTTTTTTCGTTTGTTTGTCAACGTTTTCTCAGCTAAATTGATATTTTTCTCTGGCTGCCTCCTGTCAATATGATACTATACCTGCCTGGTACCACCCAATCTAGCTGCAGAACTGTAGCTCTCTGCTTGAGAAAATTCGGACAGACAAAGCAGAGTAGTGAGCGACAAAAAATTGTCGGCGTAAATCGAAGGTTTTTACAACGCTTGGATCTGTAGCTCTCTGCTTTATCTGTCCGCAAGCTGAAAATCATGTCGAGTCTTTATCTTCGGTAAATTAGAATATTTGGATATGTCGTCTACCTCAATATAATTTTTCCTCAGTATAAAATAACTAGATCTTGATCTTCGTAAATACAAAATTACATATTTGAGGAAATAATAAAGGATCGATGAGTGTGTATTTGAGTATTCTTCACAATGAGTCATTAAGTTCTTCATGCACGTCATAAAAGATCTTTCTCTTCGGGCCTACATGTCATATTTATCACGGGGACCCGACGTTACTTTGTTTTCTTTTAATGAAAAATTATACCCCTACCTAAAAGGGATACTTTTTTCTTAAAAGAAAAATAAGTAACGTCAGGTGCATGTATATTATCATCAACGCATGATAATACTGCATGCATTTTGAGATCATATATTGTTATCCAAGCATTATAAACCTTCTAGTTGTAAACCTCGCGACGGAGTGAGAGGGTAATCTAGTAACGCAACTCTGGTTGAGTGAGTTAGTGCTGTAGAGAACTGAAGTGGCGTAATTTGCATCAGGAACGACATGCTCTTTGCGAGGGCAGGGGTGCTCCGCCTGGCTTTTTGTAAAACAAGTCGTTGTACATTTTATGTTGGTCTCTGTTGATTGGTGGTGATTTAATTTACAAAGTTTTTCCTAATAGCATTTGGCCCCACCTGCGGTATTTCTGTCCAGCTCTAAAATTTTGTATTGTTTTATGTGATTTTGAGATTGATCACTGATCATTACTTCGCGATTCATTTATTTTACTCGAAAAATATTTCCTCATGGAGTTCTAAGGAGAATAAATCACAACAATATTAATGGAGTAAAATTTACATTTCAAAATATGTTTTCCTTAAGAGTCTACGCAATTTATTAAGTTCACGGTTCTCGTGAACTACCTAGGAATGAATAGAATACTTTCACTGTGACGCAATACAGTAAAAAAAATACTGCACCTTTTTTATTACAAGAAATGGGGGAAAATAATTTAAAATCTC